>NW_026896226.1:0-20645 GCF_033153095.1 Gastrolobium bilobum | reverse complement strand
ATCATGCCATAGCTTTGTCTTTTCCTTATACAAACTGGCACTTTCATAAGCAGACAAACAGAACTCATCCAATTCATCCAGCTGTAATAATCTTTTCTGTCCCGCTGCTTTGGAATCAAAATTCAGATACCTCACAGCCCACAAAGCCTTGTGCTCCAATCCAACTGGCAAATGGCATGCTTTTCCAAACAGCAACTGAAATGGAGACATCCCAATAGGAGTTTTGAAAGCGGTCCTATACGCCCATAAAGTGTCATCAAGTTTCTTGGACCACTGGGTCCTAGCATTCCCAACAGTCTTCTCCAATATTCTCTTCAATTCCCTGTTGGAAATCTCAACCTGACCACAAGTCTGTGGGTGGTATGGAGTGCTTATTTTGTGCCTCACTCCATACTTAGCCAAGACATACTCCACCATCCTACTATCAAAATGAGTGCCCCCATCACTAATGATAGCTCTCGGGACTCCAAATCTTGAAAATATATGCTTCCTCAGAAAAGCAATCACAACTCTAGAATCATTGGTTGTTGTAGCTATGGCCTCAACCCATTTGGAAACATAGTCAACTGCCACCAATATGTACTTGTTAGAGTAGGAAGAAGGGAAAGGTCCCATAAAATCCATACCCCAAACATCAAAGATCTCCACTTCCTGGATATTGTTCAACGGCATCTCATGTCGCCTAGAAATATTCCCAGTTCTCTGACAGTTGTCACATGCCTCCACAAACTTCTTTGCATCCTTGTATAAGGTGGGCCAGTAGAAGCCACTCAACAATACTTTTGCTGCAGTTCTCTCACCTGCAAAATGTCCACCATATGCAGAACCATGACAATGCCACAACACATCCTTCTGTTCTTCCTCCGGAATACACCGTCTGATCACACTATCTGAACATCTATAGAAAAGATATGGCTCATCCTAAATGTATCTCTTAACATCATGCAGAAATTTCTTCCTCTGTTGCCATGTGAAATCCTTAGGCATCAATCCAGCAGCTTTATAGTTGGCAAAATCAGCAAACCATGGTGGGGTACTGATAGATAAGACTTTATCCCTAACCATCTCTGTGACAGCACATATTGCCAAAACATGTTCATCCGGAAACTCTTCTCTGATCACTACTTCCGGTCTTTCTTGAAGCTCTTTTTCTGTAATCCTGGATAAGTGATCAGCCACCAATTTTTCAACTCCCTTTTTGTCCTTGATCTCTACCTCAAACTCTTGCAACATTAACATCCAGCGGAGCAACCTGGGTTTAGCATCCTGCTTGCTTAACAAATACTTTAAAGCTGCATGGTCAATGTAAACAATAACTTTTGATCCTAACAGATATGGCCTGAATTTGTCAAATGCATACACAATAGCCAGTAATTCTTTTTTTGTAGTAGCATAATTCTTTTGTGCATCATTTAAGATCTTACTGGCATAGTAAATGACATGCAACAATTTATTCACTCTTTGGCCCAATACCACTCCTACAGCGTAATCACTAGCATCACACATTAATTCAAATGGTAATGAAAAATCAGGTGCCATCATGATAGGTGCAGTGGTCAACTTTTCTTTTAAAACATGGAATGCATGCAGACATTCATCATCAAACAGGAACTTGGCAATTTTTGAAAAATCTTTTATGAACCGCCTATAAAATCCTGCATGACCAAAAAAACTCCTCACACCCTTAACATTAACAGGTGGAGGAAGTTTCTCTATCACAGAAATTTTTGCCCTATCCACTTCTATTCCTGTTCTAGACACCTTGTGTCCAAGAACGATTCCTTTAGTCACCATGAAGTGACATTTCTCCCAGTTCAAAACCAAATTACAGTCTTGACATCTTTTTAATACAGAATCTAAATTCCCTAGACACACATCAAAATTAGAACCAAATACAGAAAAATCATCCATAAAAATTTCTATGCATTCTTCTATCATATCAGAAAAAATGGAAAGAATGCACCTTTGAAAAGTGGTAGGAGCATTGCATAAGCCGAAAGGCATCCTCCGGTATGCGAATATTCCAATGGACATGTAAAAGCAGTCTTCTCCTGATCCTCTGGTGCCACAGCTATCTGATTGTACCCTGAATAACCATCCAAGAAACAATAGAAAGCATGTCCTTTCAACCTCTCTAGCATCTGATCCAAGAAAGGAAGTGGAAAATGATCCTTCCTGGTTGCCTTATTCAACCTCCGGTAATCAATGCACATTCTCCAGCCAGTGATTGTCCTTGTGGGAATCAGTTCATTATTCTCATTTTTCACCACAGTCATCCCCCCTTTCTTGGGTACTGTTTGCACAGGACTCACCTAAGCACTGTCTGAAATAGGCTAAATCATCCCAGCATCAAGTAGCTTTACAACCTCCTTCCTCACTATCTCCTTCATAGTGGGGTTGAGTCTCCTCTGTGGTTGCCTTATTGGTTTGATTTCCTATTCCATCAATATTTTGTGGGTGCAAAAGGAAGGATTAATACCCTTAAGATCTGAAAACTGCCATCCAATAGCCATTTTATTCTTCTTGAGTACCTTAATCAACTTCACTTCCTCATTCTCATATAACATTGCATTGATGATTACTGGATATGTTTGATCATCCCCAAGGAACACATACTTCAGATTTGAAGGTAATTCTTTAAGCTCTACCTTAGGTGCTCCTTTTGGAATCTCTTCCACTTCTGGCTCTTCTTGGTAATCTTCTGTACCTGTCTCTTCTTCTGATCTTTCTTCCTCAACTGTGAATTCTTCTTCTTTATTCACTTCTTCCACAACCTCCTATATCACATCCAATCTAAAACAATCCCCCACATCAACAGGGTGCTTGATAGTTTCAAATACATCAATTGTGACTGTTTCCTCATCCACCCTTAGCAACAACTTTCCTTGTTCAACATCTATCAAAGATCTTGCAGTTGCTAAAAAGGGTCTTCCTAACAATAGAGGACTTTCTGTATCCTCTTCCTCCATGTCAAGAATCACAAAATCCACTGGAAAAATAAACTTGTCTACCTTGACCAAGACATCTTCAACCACACTTTCAGGCCTCTTGATAGATCTATCTGCAAGATGCAGAATAAGATTGGTCTCCTTCAAAGTGTTGATTCCCAAAGCTCTACATACTGTCAACGACATCAAGTTTATACTGGCTCCCAAATCGCACAATGCCTTTCCCACCTCCACATCCCTATAGCAATAGAGATATTGAAGCTTCCTGGATATTTCATTTTTGTTGGAAGCTTCTTCTGGATTAGGGCACTACACTCACCATCAATTAATTTCCTCTTCTTAGTAAGAAGATCCTTCATGAACTTTGCATAGTGAGCCATATTTTCCAGTGCTTCAGAAAATGGTATGTTAATTTGTAAATTTTTGAAGATATCCAGAAATCTTGCATAGTGCTGTTTCTGAATCTCTTGCTTCAACCTTTGAGGGTAGGGAACTCTAGCATAGGGAGATAAAATAACTGGCTGTTCTTTCTTGTCAGCCATCTTCTTCTTTTCCCACTTTATCATCTTTTGTGGGGAAGCATTTTTACCAACTTCTACCTCTCCTTCATTCTTATTGTCCTTCCCTTCCTCTTCTTTCTCAATTCCAACTATAACATCTCTAACAACTACTTCCTTCTCACTTTTCTCATTTCTCATCTTCTCTACTTCATCATCAGAGACTACATCTTCAACCACAACCTCTTCTTCATTTTTTTTATTTTCCACATTCTTTTTCACTGGTTGAAGTACCAACCCACTTCTTGTCATAATTGCTTTACAGTGCTTCTTAGGATTCACTAATGTATCACCTGAAAATTTCCCTTGTGGTCTCTCTGATATCTGTCTTGATAATTGACCAATCTGGGTCTCCAAATTTCTGATTGATGCTTCCTGATTTCTGAAAGAAGTTCTGGTCTCCTGCATGAATGCAGTTGTCTCTTCCCTGAATGAAGTAAAACCCTGAATATAATCCTGAGTTGTCTTAGATAACTGAGCAAACGCTTTCTCCCATGCAGCAGGATCACTTGATTGCTCCTTCATATGTGGTGGTGGAGGATGTAATGGTGGGTTCAATTGATGGTTGGAACTATAGCTGAATCTTAGGTGTTGATTCTTGTTCTTCCATGGTGGCACATAAACATTCCTTCCCTGATTGTTGTAGTTCCTTTGATTATTCTGATCATACCACACTCTATTCACCTCTGCTTGTTCTGGTGATCCCCCATAATCACACTCCTCTGTCACATGGCCTTTGCCACAGATAGCACATACACTCTTGGTTTCCACAGAAGCTATCTTTTGTGAAGAGAGGTTCTTAATAAGGGTATCCAACTGTTGCTGCTGTTGTCTCTGTGTCTGCATCAGCTGATCATTCCTTGCCAACAAAGCATCATACCCATCCAACCTGATGATTCCTGTCCTTCTGTCAGCCACTGGGGCATTATCAAATTCCTGAGATGCCAATGACTCAAAGATATCAAAGGCTTCTTGAGGAGTCTTGGCAGTTAATGATCCACCAGCAGTGGCATGCACCACCAAGGTTCTAGTGTTAGTGGTCATTCCTTGCAGGAAGATTGCTGCTTGTTGCCATGCCTCAATTCCATGCTGTGGACATTTCCTCAACAAAGTCTTGAATCTCTCCCAAGCCTCATAAATGGATTCTGACTCTTTCTGCTTAAAGCTTGTAATCTCATCGTTCAACTTGGCCCTGTTGGATGCTGAGAAAAACCTCTGCAAGAACTTGGTTTGCAGATCATCCCAAGTTGTTATACTTCCTTGTGGCAATGATTGCAGCTATCTCCTTGCATCATTCGTCAGTGAATGAGTGAATAGTCTCAACAGAATTGCATCTCTTGTGACACCATTTATCTTCACAGTATCACTCAACAACAGAAAGTTCTCTATGTGCAAGTAAGGGTCCTCTGCACTGGTTCCAGCAAACTGATCCTTCTGCACCAAATGTATCAAAGCAGGCTTCAATTCAAAGTTGTTGGGCTCCACTGTTGGGCGCACAACACTCCCAATTGGAGGAATCACTACAGGAGTCATGTACTCTCCCAGTGTCCTCTGTGGTGGTGGTGGTGGTCTGTGATTCTCTGCCATTATCTCTTCCTGATTAACCGTACTGGATTCACCAATTTCTTGCAACTGTCTCCTTTGCCTGGCTGCCCTTTTGTGCTTCCTCAATGTCCTTTCTAATTCTGGATCATACAACAACAAATTCGGATCAAGTGTACCTCGCATATACCAGAATCAAAATTGACCAGAAACTTAACATAAACTAAAATACTGAAAATAAATTCCCCAGCAACGGCGCCAAAAATAAACTTAACAAAATCAATCTCAGAATTCTATGGTATCAGTTAGTGTTGAAAAACAAATTCCCCGGCAACGACGCCAAAAACTTGTTGGACGTTTAGCAAGTGCACTAGTCGTACAAGTAATAAAATGATGAGTAAAGATCGTTCCCACGAGAAATTGTGTTCTAGCACCAATAAACCATAGAAAACTAATTTGAATCAGATAAGAATTTGTAAAAGTCATGAATAATTTGTCACCAAAAAATTAATTGTAAGTAATTTGACACAAAATAAATATGGATTAAGAATTAATAAAACAACAAGTAGTCAGAAAACAACTTTCCTCCATAATAACCCATGTGAAAACTGATCATATGATGAATTCTTTTCCATGTGATGTTAATCTACCTTTTACTTATCATCAAGATGTAATCCCTTACTACCCTGATAGATACATTAATCAGAAACCCCAATCCCTTGGTGATCTCTTTTTTAATACATGCGTGAAATACTAAAGTCTTAAGATTACATCAGAACTCTAGCATCAATCCCTTGAGTACTAGAATTCTGATGTTGAGATTATCAGATACAGAAGTCATATAAACATCCCTGTTCTACACTACTTCCTTGATAAAAATAATTAAATCAGAAAATCTCAAATCAACACATGAAAAATACTTCATCATATTAATCAGATCAACATAATATTATCATGGAGTTCTATTGCATTCAGACTACAAAGACTCTACTCAGACATGACTAAGGAATAAACAAGAAAAGAAGAATCAAACTTCATTTCCATGTTGAAAGTCTTCAATCTCCAAACTATTACAAAGAAATCCTAATACAAAAACTAAAACACTAAGAGAATTTAGAGAGAAGTCAGACTAAAGTTTAAGAGAGAGAGAAAAATTCCAGATCTTTTACTAAGTGTGAAGGCTTTTCCTTTTATAGTGTTACAATTAAAAACAGAAAACTGATGTGGGCGCTAAAACGTCCATAAGTGACCGTTTTAGCGTCCATGCTTTACGTATGCTCAACTGCTTTTAACTGACAAAAACGCTAAAACGTTAAGGAATGACCGTTTTAGCGTCCAAACTTGGTGAATGCTCAACTGACTTTAACTGACTCCAACGCTAAAACTCTTGATTTGGACGTTTTAGCGGTGGAGACCAGAGTCCTTTTTCCACTTCAGGGCGCTAAAACGCTTATTGCAGGCCATTTTAGCGCCCAAGACCAGCAATTTTCCATCTTCTAAGTGTAGCAGCGCGCTAAAACGCTCTGTGTGGGCGTTAGAGCGCTCATCACCAGCAAGTTTTGGCCTCTTCCTGTAGCAGGGCGCTAAAACGCTCAGTGTGGACGTTTTAGCGCTCAACACTTAGGCAATTTTTTCTCCTGTTGAGCTCCAGAATCTTCTTCCTTCTCCAGTTGCCTTTCAAGCTTGCTTTTCCTACAAGAATCATACAAATTTCCAATAAAGCTCTTGAACTTGTAATTGAGGACATCTTAGGACATTAACCTTGTTTTTCATCATTTAATCACACAAT
Source organism: Gastrolobium bilobum (assembly GCF_033153095.1). NCBI lineage: Eukaryota > Viridiplantae > Streptophyta > Magnoliopsida > Fabales > Fabaceae > Gastrolobium > Gastrolobium bilobum. Next base: position 13,809 of record NW_026896226.1, on the reverse strand, counting down.
TTGATCCTAATTCCTGCTAAAAACCATGATGAACTAAGGGTTCATCAAGGACTCACTGACTTACTGAGATTTCTAGATTAGAGATCTTATCCCACGTTTGGGGAATGCTTATTTCAGGATCAGGTAGTATAGGTACTGATGCCTCAGGCGGCAGGAGGCCGGAGCTTAGCTAATTATGTTTTATTGCTTTATGTTAGCATGACTGGATTTGGATGATGTTTATGTTTTCCGCTATTTATGATATGTTGTGTTGAGACTGATGTTGGGCATGTTGCCTTATTTGAGTGAGCATGGGGATTGTCCATGACACTTTCTGTTAGTAATTTTAGATTGGAGATGTATAAACTGTTAGATGGTCCGGTCTACGTTGTTGTAGTTCCGTGACTAGAGCCACATTTATATTATCTATGTTATGAGGTATTTCAGCTAGCTGTTTTATTGCATTTACATACAAGCGATGTTTTATTAATTGATTATTAAGAAAGTTGGTAATGTTAATGGCATCATAATTGAAAAGAAAAAGTAATTCCGCATTTTTAATTAAGCGCAGCTTAATACGATATTATGATAACATTGCTGGATATATACGGGGTGTTACATACGACTTAGGTCTGATTGGCTCTAGGCCAAGTGGGAGCTTGTTAGAATATGGATGTCCTAGAGACAATCTTTTAATTAGATTAGGACATATGTGGACCTTTGTATTGTCGCAAATAAATAAAAGCACTATTTATCCTGTTTCATATTTTGTCTCAATATTACTGTTAATATTTTATATGAGTAACTGGATAAACCCCTTGGAATAAAATAGGTATCTCTTGAGTATCTGTGATGAGATCACGATCATAAGGATTCAAGGATACTGGATATTTATTCCTAATTTTATGTTCCTAGTCTAGAGACACTGAGAATGGGGATCAATGATCTCGGGTAAGACTAGCACGACTTATCTACTTGTATTCGGATGCAAGGTAAAGACCTCATGAGCTACAGATATAGAGATGTCTTAGCTAAAGTCGTGGGTGGATCTATAAGGGTATAGCTTGCGCTGAACAGACCCACAAAAGAGACTCTATGAGAAAATCTCACATAGAGTATCATTAGAGTAGTCTCTTTATATTTGGGTATGTCTATTCTTAGACCAGAAGTTATTACCTATACTGTGTTCTAGAAGGCATGATTTGGCTGTATACCTCGTCTGCCTGAAACATGGAGACTCATATGTATACTGTTGGGCTTGTTTTGAAAGAGCACAGGGCTAGGGTGATAAGCTGAAGGAATTCGTCAAATCTCTGTGAGAGATAGGTTATCTGTAAACCGGAGAAATCGGGATGACATTTACAGGGACTCGGGAATCTATGCATAGTAAAAGAGATCATGAGATGATCTACCTTTAGAGTCAGTAAATTGAAGATTCCCTATTTCGAATAAAGCTTACCCTAAACCGCAAGGGTTGATACGCTTCCTTACCCTAGGTTTTATGGGAAGGTAACCGAGACGAAAAGAAATACATACGGTAACCAAATATGAGTAATAGGATGATCAAGTCATTAATCTAACTAGCTCTGGGGCAACAAAGCATTGCTAGTGCTCTGTGTTGTCATTAAATGGGTTGTGGGCTTGTTGGGCCCAAGCCCATTTATGTCAGTGGCTATGTTGGACCTAATAGGTCACACACTAACACCTTAATGTCATGATGATATAGCAATAAAGTTATTGGGCCTAATAATGGTTGTTAGCCCAAGATAAAGTTTGGAAGCCCACCTAAGAGGGAGAGGGCGCATGGTATTGTTAATGGGCTTGGATGGTCCAAGACATTACTAATTAATTTAATAAGTTAAATTAATTATCAAATATTTAAATTTTGAATTTGAATTTGGAATTTTGAATTTGAATTTTGAAATTCGAATTTTGAATTTGAAATTTGAAATTTGAAATTTGAATTTTGAAATTAGAATTTTGAATTTGAATTTTGAAATTTGAATTTTGAATTTGAAATTTGAATTTGAATTTAAAATTTGAATTTGAATTTAGAATTTAAATGTGTGAACGTTTGAATTTAAATGTTTGAAATCGAATTTGAATTGGCTATGAAAAGTTGTTTCATAACAAAAGGATAAGATGAGATCTTGTTGGAACAAATCCCTTGTATCAAGAGAAGATCTATGGAGATCTCTAAGGGCTGATTTGAGGCGCCATTTTGGTGGGAGATGATTGTCATCTTGTCAAACCAACAAGTTCCTATCAGATTTGGTTGTTAAGAGAATCAGTGAGCTAGTTGGTTCAAACTTGAGGGTGATTATCATCTAAACAATCTAAACAAGTCCTTTTTCTCATCTAAACGGTCAAGGTTGAAACTTGTGCTTGAAATGCTAGGTGTGAAATGTTAAATTACTACTTACATTAAGAGTTGATTACCAATTCGATTTCTTTGGATTATAAGGAAGGTTATATATATATATATATACTTGATATGAATATTTTGTGATGTTCTAAGCTGTGAATGTTGACATGTCCTCTTTAAATAATGATTGCTGATAAATATTTTTTTTTCTGATTCATGACATGTTCTTGTGTTATATCGCTGAATAATAGAAACAGTAGTTCTTTTCCACTAATTTCGTCGGGTTCCATGACTAAGTAAGAGTAGTAGTGATATAATCCTAATAATTGATGTAATTAACTAGCATTAAGAAAGACTTGTTAGTTAGCCTTAAAGCTGTACGGAGACAGATTTACGTAGGGATAGATTACTTATTTAAGTAAATAGAGTTAATGCTTTATAATGTATAACTGAGGTAAATAAGGCTCAAACAGGTGGGCCCTAAGCCCTTACAAACCTCTTAACGGTGACTTGGCACTAGACATCATTCTTGAGAAAGAAGCTGTGAAACAAAGTGAGGTAGAATAACTTGACTGATTTGTTCATGAATTGAGAATTCCTTTATATTGTCATTGTAGCGAATATTTTTGTCACTTTCGTCTACGTAACCGAGTTATAGTTATAGTATCTCCTCCAAGAAACTTATACCGCGTATTGATTGACTGAGCTCTATTTCCCCAGACACCTAACTGATCTCATAAATAAACTTGTGGCTTTCTATCTGCAATTTGTCTGCCGTAGGAAAATTGGTCTCGTAAGCTTCTCAACAATCTGACGATAAATGAAAACTTTGGATAGCCGCGGTATGTGCATGTCAAACTTCTTTGGGTTACAAATGTTATGATTTACATGTTGTAGTAGTCTACAGGTCTTGCATTTTTACTTGCTATACTTGATTTATTTGTTTGATAAAAAATTATGGGTTCGGAAATTTGTTGCCTGGATATACTTAGAACTTTCAATTTGATTTAAATTATGAACACTATCACATTAATTTGGTCAATTCGGTTTCACTACTCCTGATGAGTACTTTTGCTTAAATCGTCGAACACTTGGCCACATGTAAATTTTTAGCTCCATGATTCGGTTTTATTGCTGAGTGAATTAGCACTGAAATTGTTGAGAAGTGCATTGTGTTTGGTCATTGACTTAATTTGTTTTGAGTATACATTGTTAAAGTAGCGTCTGAAATACATTTGATTTTCATTGGTTGGTTAAAGTGAATGATAAACCCTTGGTTTATAAGGTTTTAAAGCATGAATTAGTTTAATTTGTGTGATTAAATGGATAGAAAAAAGGGTTAATGTCTTAGAAAGTCCTAAATACAAGTTCTGGAAGCTTTATTGAAAAATTGCATTGTTCTTGTAGGGAAATGAAGCTCAATGAAGCAAAAGAGAGAAGGAAGAAAATTCTGAGATTGGAAAAATTCTAAGTGTTGGGCGCTAAAACGCCCAAAGTCAAGCGTTTTAGCGCCCTGCGGTTCAAAAAGATGCTGGTGCTGAGCGCTAAAACACCTAAATTGAACATTTTAGCGCCCTGCTGTGTGAAAAGGTTCTGGTGCTGAGCGCTAAAACGCCCAAATCGAATGTTTTAGCGCCCAAGACAGTTAATAGTGGTTGCTCATCCGTCCAAGTTGAGCACTAAAACGTCCAAGAATGAGCGTTTTGGCACCCATGTCAGTTTCTGGTTGTTATTCAGTTGTATTTTGTAACTCTATATAAGGCAAGGGCCTTCACATTTGGACAGATTCTCTCTCTTAGATTCTAATCTGACCTTTCCCATCACACTAGGAGAGGGAAGATCAGATCAGATCTTTCATAGATTGATCTGACTCCTCATTCTCTCTGAATTTCCAAATTCCTTAGGATTAGTTTATGTAATAGTTAGTACTTTCCTATGTAATTGCACTTGAAGATTGAAGACTCAACTATCATGACAATGGAGTTTGATCTTTCTTCTTCTCTTGTTTATATTTTCATTATGTCTAAGTAGAGTTCTTTGTAGTCTGATTCAAAGGAACTCAAGTTTGAATTTATGAATGGTTAATTAGATGTCTTGTTTATTTATTATGTGATTTGTATGAAGTTGTCTTGATTAATTCTTCATGTTGATAAATAGTGTAGAACAGACATGTTTACATTGTTTCTCTATTTTTGACAACTTCATCATTAGTGTTCTAGTAGTCAAGACATTGATGCTAGGATTCTGATGTGGTCTTAAGACCTTAGTGATTAATGCATGTATTAAGAAAGGAATCACCAAGACATTGGGGTTTCTGATTAATTATCTATCAGGGTATTAAGACATTACATCTTGAGATGATAAGAAAAAGGTTGATCAACATCACATAGTAGATAATTCATTATGGAAATTGGTTCATCCATAAATTCATGCTTGAGGGAAATTGATGATTGACTACTTGTTTAAAGTATTATTCACGTTTTATTTGTTTATCAAGTTTTAATTCAATTCAGTTTAATTTCTGGTGACAAGAAATCAATGCAATTAATGATCTTTTGGTTGATTCAACTTAAGTATATATTGTTAGTCAGTGCTTGAAACACAAATCCTCGTGGGAACGATCTTTACTCATCATTTTATTACTTGTTTGACTAGTACACTTGCTAAATCTGACAAGTTTTTGGCGCCGTTGCCGGGGATTTGTTTCTTTAACATTGACAGACACCATTAATATTTGAGATTGAATTTTTTATTTTTCAGCAATTTATATGTATTTGTGAAGTTTTGTTCTTTCTGGTCCAGAGTGCTAAAACGTTCAGACGTGACCGTTTTAGCGCAATGTGACGCATATCAATGTGCACATGTCTCTGGAGACCAGCGCTAAAACGCTTGATTTAACGTTTTAGCGCTGGTCCACTTATATAATTTACATGGTTATCTCATATGTTTCACACACTCTCATATTCTGCTCCCTTACTCTCATTTTCACACACTCTCAAATTCTTCTGCCTCTTTTTTGCATCCATCCACCAAGCAACCACAATGTATGTCCCATATTGACTTTTGTTTTCACTCCTCTTTAGTTTATGCTATTTTCATTTTAGTTTCTTTTAGTTTTATTTTGTTGTTAGTTTATTTTTGTAATTTGGTTTAGTACATTGGGATATTCACTGTTTTTGCATGATGCACATTATGATAGGACTGATGCTATTGATTTATATATGAATGTGTTTCAGTGATCAATTGTTATTTTCAATTTAAATTAGTTGCTGGGGACAACAACGTTTAAATCTGGGAATTGGGTGTGATTGAATGACATGCAAACTTCATGGAGATGTCACACAAATTGATGAGCCAAAACAGGGAAATATCTCAATCTTTTTTTTTTTTTTAAGTTTTCTGTGTGATTTAGATTTTTAGTTGTGATACAGTGGAATTTGGATTTCAGTTTTGATATGGAATTCCATGAGGATTAGACTGATCAGAATTTTATATGATTGATCAAATTAAGGATACAATCTTATACCTTGCATGTTGAGCTTAAATGAAATGATTGCATGACTCATTCAATGTGTAAGAGTAGAAAGATTAGTTTTGATGCATATAAAGGAAGTCAAGCATGCACTCCGAACTGTGAGAATTTGAGCCTACACAGAAAATTTTGTTCAGAGAGCACTTTACTGCATGAGTAACTCTAGAACTTGCCCTGTTTCTTGCTTGAAATGGTTTATGATGTGTAGGGTAGAAATGATTGAGGCACTTCCTTCTTGAACCAGAAAGTTTAAATGGCCAACCTTAATGTTTCCATTGCATGAAACCCTTGAGCTTAAGCCTGTTTGTCTATAAAATCAAGAACCTGCATTCATTCCAATCCTTCAGATTAAAAGGTTCAGATAAGTGATAATGGATGAAAAGTTCTGTTAGGAGAAAAAGGTGTTTCCTGTAATGAATGAATGCACAAAGTGTTACAAAGTGTTGGAGATATAGAAAAGAAGGAAGAAAAAGAAAAGGGGATTAAAGACACAAAGTGTCCGAAAGAAAAAGAAGGGAGAAAAAGAAAAAAAATTAAAGACACAAAGTGCCTGGAAGAAAAAGGAGGAAGAAAGGTCCAAAGAAGGTACAAGGAATGAAAAGGAAGAAAGTTGGGAGAATTAAGAAGAATATGGATAAATACAATTGTGATCCTCCTCTTAGCTGAATCTGATTCATTTAGTCTGAACCCTTCCTTAAACATAACTTGATGAGGACATAGGAGGTGGCATGACCAAGACAACAAACTTGGAGGACATACAAGGTCTTGGAGGTCCAATGACAAGAGCAAAAGCTAAAAAGGCTAAAGAGACTCTAAATCTCTTGGTGACCACTTTACTTGAGACAAGCCCAAGTCTAAAGGAAGAAGAGCCCAAAATGATACACTTAATTCAAATTGAAGACTTTGAAGAATAAGCCTCAATGGATATGCATGAAGGCTTTATTTTTACTTGGCCCAAATTCTGCACTTAATTTTATTTTTCTTATATTGAGTTAAACTTTTGTAATAAGGCTTATTGGGCTGTCTATTTTCTTTTATGTGTAAGCACTTTTAGGTAAAACTCAATATGGATGTTGCCCACTATATAAGGGAACACCATAGCTTTTGAAGGGAATTCAGAATAAAAAAGATAACCTTTTTTTGGTGAGAGACTAGCTTCTCTAGGGTTCTTTTGAGAATCTCAGAACTTATACTTATCAAGGGTGCTAATCCTTGTGGCGTTCATAGGCTTATCAATCTTTGGATTGTGGCGCCTTCCAGTTATCGTTTCTTGATTGTGTTCACAAATTCTTGTATCAAACCCTATCACCCAAACCTTCAATTTTCGTCCAAAATAGTCTCGGTTCATATCTCCTGATATACGCGTCGTTTTTCGATGATTCTTGAGTCAAAGTCACGATTCAGAAAGAGATCTTTCACCTCGATTTGGAAACGTCCAATTCCGAGTTCTGTAGCGTGAGATACGCTCTGTTCTTAACAGGTCGTGTTGGTGGATGAATTTGGGGTTAGAATTTCCATTCCTAGTAGATCCATTCCTCCATTCCTATTGGGGATCATATCATGTGGTAATCAGAGCTTAGTTCTAGGATTGGAATTGGGTTTGATTTTCTCCATTGTTTCCATCAATTCTGATCACACATCTGGTTCTGTTTTTAGCATTTGTTGTTGGTTCCTAATTTGTTCCTTTGATATTCTATTTGTTTCAATTTCTTGTTGTGTTCATAATTTCTGCACTTGTGTTCTTAAGGTTCATCCTATGTTCATTATTGTTCCTAATTTTTAATCTTTTCGATCCATGTTCCTTGAGTAGTATGCTGTTAGTGTGTTAAATAATAGCTTGTTTTGTGGGGAATTCAATCAAATTCAGTTTAGCATTACTGCAATCTGAATTTTTCATTCCAAAATTACAATTTCCATTTTATTGAAGCATCAGGTTTTATAAAATATATATATATATATATATATATATATATGCTATACAGTTACTTGTTATTTAAGCGTAGTTACACACTACTACTCTCAAATCAGGTCAGCGTAGATACACACTACTACTCTCGAATCAGGTCCAAAGTGTCTTCCTTGAATAATTCCTTCAATTTGGTTTGGTTTTCTTTGTCTTGCCTTCTTTGACATATTTCCAATTTGTATTGTGTCATTACGAATTCTTGAGTTTGAGATTGTACTCTTGAGTGTTCTTGGAGATTATGTTAAGAACTTAAAGAGAGCTATTAAGAGGAAAAAGGCAAGAGAGCAAACTACACAAAAGCCTAATAGAGAGCAACAAACACGAGTGATACATTTTAAGAGTGTAAACACGTGAGCGAGTGGTGAGGTCCAATTTCTTTTATTCTTGTTCTTTTCCTTGAATTATGGCAGGTGCAGGTGGTGAAGGTAGCCCTCCTCGTGAGAGAGAAAACATGATGCAAATCGATGCCATTATGGATCGAATGCAAACGATGATGAGGGAGCAAACATAGGACTTATATGAGAGAATTGAACACTTAGAAAATCAATGGAATCATGATGATAATGGACATAGAGGGAGGGATGAAAGAAGGAGAAGAAGAGATAATGAGAATGTTGCTAGAGAGGACAGAATTGAAGGGGTGAAGCTTAATATACCATCTTTTAAAGGAAAAAGTGATCCGGAGGCCTATTTGGAGTGGGAAATGAAGATTGAGCATTTATTTTCATGTCACAACTATACTGAAGAAAAGAAAATGAAGGTGGAAGCCATGGAGTTTAATGATTATGCTCTTATTTGGTGGGACCAATTGCAAAAGGAGAGGGTAAGATATGAAGAACCATTGGTGGATAGTTGGATGGAGATGAAAAGGCTAATGAGAAGAAGATTTGTTCCTTCCCATTATCATAGAGACCTTCACAATAAACTTCAACGGCTTACACAAGGTAACAAGAGTGTAGATGAGTATTATAAAGAGATGGAGGTTTCCTTGATTAGAGCAAATGTTAGTGAAGAACGGGAGGCTACTATGGCATGTTTCTTGCATGGACTGAATAGTGACATAAGGGATGTTGTGGAGTTGCAAAATTATGTGGAGTTGGAGGATTTAGTGCATCAAGCTAGTAAGGTAGAACAACAACTTAAGAGAAAGGGTGTCATGAGAAAAAACTCTTCTAATTTTAATTCTTCAAGTTGGAAGGACAGAAATAAGAAGGAGGGAGGTACTTCATCAAGCAACCCCACTGCTGCACCTCAAAGGACTCAAATTAAGTGATGAGGACATAGGAGGTGGCATGACCAAGACAATAAACTTGGAGGACATACAAGGTCTTGGAGGCCCAATGACAAGAGCAAAAGCTAAAAAGGCTAAAGAGGCTCTAAATCTCTTGGTGACCACTTTACTTGAGACAAGCCCAAGTCTAAAGGAAGAAGAGCCCAAAATGATACACTTAATTAAAATTGAAGACCTTGAAGAATAAGCCTCAATGGATATGCATGAAGGCTTTATTTTACTTGGCCCAAATTCTGCACTTAATTTTTTATTTTCTTATATTTAGTTAAACTTTTTGTAATAAGGCTTATTGGGCTGGATTATTGGGTTGTCTATCTTCTTTTATGTGTAAGTACTTTTAGGTTAAACTCAATATGGTTGTTGCCCACTATATAAGGGAACACCATGGCTTTTGAAGACAGATTTGGAATATCAAGTTAACCTATTTTGGTGAGACTAGTTCTCTTGGGTTCTTTTGAGAATCTCTGAACTTATCAAGGGCATCAATCCTTGTGGCGTTCTTGGGCTTATCAATTCTTTCGAATTGTGGCGCCTACCTATAATCCTTAAACTCCAATTTCGTTCTATATTATCTTGGATTCATATCTCTCGAATTCCTTATCCTTTTCCGGTGATTCTTGTGCCAAAATCGTGATTCAGGAAGCCATCTTTCACCTCGTTTTGGAATCACCCAAATCCGAGGTCTGTAGCGTGAGATACGCTCTGTTCTTAACAGGTCGTGTTGGTGGATGAATTTGGGGTTAGAATTCCATTCCTAGTAGATCCATTCCTCCATTCCTATTGGGGATCATATCATGTGGTAATCAGAGCTCAGTTCTAGGATTGGAATTGGGTTTGATTTTTCTCCATTGTTTCCATCAATTCTGATCACACACTTGGTAACCCTAATCCCTAGTATTTGTGTTTTTAATTTTGAATTGTGCAATTCTGTTTTAGCCTTTGTTGTTGGTTCCTAATTTGTTCCTTTGATATTCTGTTTGTTTCAATTTCTTGTTGTGTTCATAATTTCTGCACTTGTGTTCTTAAGGTTCGTCCTATGTTCATCATTGTTCTTGATTTTTAATCCTTTCAATCCTTGTTCCTTGAGTAGTATGCTGTTAGTGTGTTAAATAATAGCTTGTTTTGTGGAGAATTCAATCAAATTCAGTTTAGCATTACTGCAATCTGAATTTTTCATTCCAAAATTAAAAATTCCATTTTATTGAAGCATCAGGTTTTATAAAAAAATATATATATGCTATACAGCTACTTGTTACACACTACTACTCTCAAATCAGGTCCAAAGTGTCTTCCTTGAATAATTCCTTCAATTTGTTTTGGTTTTCTTTGTTTTGCCTTCTTTGACATATTTCCAATTTGTCATTACGAATTCTTGAGTTTGGGATTGTACTCTTGAGTGTTCTTGGAGATTCTGTTAAGAACTTAAAGAGAGCTATTGAGAGGAAAAAGGCAAGAGAGCACATTACACAAAAGCCTAATAGAGAGCAACAAACACGAGTGATACATTTTAAGAGTGTAAACACGTGAGCGAGTGGTGAGGTCCAATTTCTTTTATTCTTGTTCTTTTCCTTGAATTATGGCAGGTGCAGGTGGTGAAGGTAGCCCTCCTCGTGAGAGAGAAAACAGGTTGCTAATCGATGCCATTATGGATCGAATGCAAACGATGATGAGGGAGCAAACAGAGGACTTATATGAGAGAATTGAGCACTTAGAAAATCAAGGGACTCATGATGATGATGGAGGTAGAAGAAGGGTTGATAGAAGGAGAAGAGATAATGAGGATGTTGCTAGAGAGGATATAATTAAGGGGGTGAAGCTTAATATACCATCTTTTAAAGGAAAAAGTGATCCGGAGGCCTATTTGGAGTGGGAAATGAAGATTGAGCATTTATTTTCATGTCACAACTATACTGAAGAAAAGAAAATGAAGGTGGCAGCCATGGAGTTTAGTGATTATGCTCTTATTTGGTGGGACCAATTGCAAAAGGAGAGGGTAAGATATGAAGAACCATTGGTGGATAGTTGGATGGAGATGAAAAGGCTAATGAGAAGAAGATTTGTTCCTTCCCATTATCATAGAGACCTTCACAATAAACTTCAACGGCTTACACAAGGTAACAAGAGTGTAGATGAGTATTATAAAGAGATGGAGGTTTCCTTGATTAGAGCAAATGTTAGTGAAGAACGGGAGGCTACTATGGCACGTTTCTTGCATGGACTGAATAGTGACATAAGGGATGTTGTGGAGTTGCAAAATTATGTGGAGTTGGAGGATTTAGTGCATCAAGCTAGTAAGGTAGAACAACAACTCAAGAGAAAGGGTGTCATGAGGAAAAACTCTTCTAATTTTAATTCTTCAAGTTGGAAGGACAGAAATAAGAAGGAGGGAGGTACTTCATCAAGCAACCCCACTGCTGCACCTCAAAGGACTCAAATTAAGTCCAATGAGACCCCTAAGAAGACAAGGAATAGTGAAATAAAATGTTTCAAGTGTTTGGGAAGAGGTCACATAGCTTCAGAATGTCCAACTAAGAAGACTATGTTACTTAAAGAGGATGGAGAGATTACTAGTGAGTCTTCTTCAGATTCTGCCTCACATGATGATGAAGATGAGTATGACGAGGAAATTATACCGGAAGGAGATTTGTTTATGGTAAGAAGGATGTTGGGTAGCCAAGTAAAAGACATGGATGATAGTCAAAGAGAGAACATTTTTCATACTAGATGCCTTATCCAAGGAAAGGTATGTTCTTTAATTATTGATGGAGGGAGTTGTACCAATGTTGCAAGTGCTAGAATGGTGTCTAAATTGGGCATGGAAACCAAACCTCACCCGCTGCCATATAAGCTTCAATGGCTTAGTGAGGATGGTGAAGTGACCGTAAGCAAACAAGTGGAGGTGAACTTCTCCATAGGAAAGTATGATGATACAGTTTTATGTGATGTGGTACCAATGGAGGCTTGTCATTTGCTTCTTGGGAGACCTTGGCAATATGATAAGAAAGTTATGCATGATGGTTACACCAACAAATTCTCTTTTGTGCATGAAGAACGCAAGACTATTCTTGCACCTTTGACTCCAAGAGAAGTTAGTGAGGATCATTTGAAAATGAGAGATAAAAGAAAGCAAGAGAGAAAAGAAAGTGGAGAGAAAAAGGGGAAAGAGAGTGGAAGAGAGCAAGAAAAAGAGAGAAAAACACAAAATTTGTTTATAAAAGAAAAAGAGGTGAAAAAGGCTATACAATTGAAAAAGCCAATGCTCTTACTTTTGAGTAAAGAGTGTAATAATATCAAAGATGCCAGTCCTACTAATTCTCTTCCAAATGAGGTTTCTTCTTTGTTGCAGGAATTTGAAGATGTCTTTCCCAAAGAGGTGCCTCATGGACTGCCTCCTCTAAGAGGCATTGAACATCAAATTGATCTCGTGCCGGGAGCTGCATTGCCTAATAGGCCAGCCTATAGGAGTAACCCCCAAGAGACCAAGGAGATTCAGAGACAAGTTGAAGACTTGATGAAAAGAGGATGGGTGCAAGAAAGCTTAAGTCCATGTGCAGTCCCAGTCCTTTTAGTGCCTAAGAAAGATGGAACCTGGAGAATGTGCACTGACTGTAGAGCCATCAATAACATCACGGTAAAGTATAGACATCCTATTCCTAGATTGGATGATTTATTGGATGAATTGCATGGTGCTTGTTTCTTCTCTAAAATTGATTTAAAAAGTGGATACCATCAAATTAGGATTAGAGAAGGGGATGAATGGAAAACAGCTTTTAAAACTAAATATGGGCTGTATGAATGGTTGGTTATGCCCTTTGGTTTAACCAATGCTCCTAGTACCTTCATGAGACTAATGAATCATGTGTTAAGGGAGTTTCTAGGAAAGTTTGTTGTGGTTTATTTTGATGATATTCTGATTTATAGCAAATCCTATGATGATCATCTTGTGCACTTGAGGTATGTTGTGGAAGCACTAAGGCATGAGAAATTGTATGCTAACATGGAAAAATGTGTGTTTTGTATAGACCATGTTGTTTTTCTTGGTTTTGTTGTTAGCTCACAAGGAGTGCAAGTTGATCAAGAGAAGGTGAAATCTATTCAAGAGTGGCCAACTCCTAAGAATGTAAGTGAGGTGAGAAGCTTTCATGGCTTAGCTAGTTTCTATAGGAGATTTGTTAAAGATTTCAGTACCATAGCTGCACCCTTGAATGAAGTGATTAAAAGGCATGTTGGTTTTAAATGGGGTGAAAAACAAGAGAAAGCCTTTGCTGCCCTCAAAGATAAATTAACTCATGCACCTATTCTTGTATTGCCTAATTTTTCTAAATCTTTTGAGATTGAATGTGATGCATCTAATGTGGGGATAGGGGCTGTTTTGATGCAAGAGGGGCATCCCATTGCCTATTTTAGTGAAAAACTGAATGGGGCTACTCTTAATTATTCCACATATGATAAGGAATTGTATGCATTGGTAAGGGCTTTGCAAACATGGCAACACTATCTCTTGCCCAAAGAGTTTGTCATCAACAGTGACCATGAGTCCTTAAAGTACTTAAAAGGACAAGGCAAGCTTAACAAAAGGCATGCCAAATGGGTAGAGTTCTTGGAGCAGTTTCCCTATGTGATCAAGCACAAGAAAGGTAAGTCTAATGTAGTTGCAGATGCACTTTCAAGAAGGT